>NC_044067.1:18952005-18969505 GCF_902167405.1 Gadus morhua | reverse complement strand
TCTGTGTGTGTGTGTGTGTGTGTGTGTGTGTGTGTGTGTGTGTGTGTGTGTGTGTGTGTGTGTGTGTGTGTGTGTGTGTGTTTGTTTTTGTTGATCTGTCAGAGACTGTGTGCGTGTGTGTGTGTGTTTATATCAGTGAGTATATGTCTGGTTATGATCCAGTGACAGGTCACTGTCTGCATAGATTGTGTCGTTCCCTAGAGTGCTCTTGCATTTGCGTTCAAAACTGTAACCATAAATCTATATGCGTATCTATCCATGCGTACGTGTGGGTGTATGTGTGTGTGTGTGTGTGTGTGGGTGGGTGTATGTGTATCCATGTGTGTAAGTCAGTATCAGTATGTTTATTTGTAAGTAATGAAGATGTTGTACTAGTATCAAAATAGACATACTATATTCTGATTTGTGTGACTGGATTTGCATGGCGTATTTGCACTCGTTTTTTGTATTAAAGTATTATTTGCAGCATGAAATATAAATATGATACAAGCACTATCCATTAAGATCATGTCCAATATGATCCTTCCTGTCTGGCATCTCTCAGGCAGTATATAGACGGAAGAGTGAGTGGGAAGGAAGAAGGAGAGAAACAAAAACAGGAAAAAAAATACAGCAGGACGATGACAGAGAGAGAGACTGACATACAGGGAGAGAGTCAGAAAGATAGAACGAATAGAGAGTGAGAGATAATTTGAATTGGAGAAGCAGACAGACAATGACAAAAAAGATAGTGGGAAACAAAAATAAAGACAGAGAGAGAAAGAGAGAGAGACAAAGAGACAGAAGAGAGAGAGAGAGAGAGAGAGAGAGAGAGAGAGAGAGAGAGAGAGAGAGAGAGAGAGAGAGAGAGAGAGAGAGAGAGATAGATGGAGAGCAAGCGTGAGGCTGAGCACTAAATAAAGAAAGAAATGTATAAAGAGAGAAAGAGAAAGTCAGAAGACAGGTCGAGATCCAGAGAGATAAACAGAGGCAGAGAGACGGAGGTGAGTTGATGGTTGAACCCGGTGGGTGGGGAGGCCATGTTGGGCTGAGGGTACCCAGCCGACTGAGTTAGGAATCAAATCGTTTGTTCCTTTCCCCTCTCTCATTCGTTTCCTTGCCCTGCCCGACTCAGTTCTCTGGCCAGAGCTTCCAAGCTTGTCAAAAAACAATCCACAATATGTGCCATAAACTATGGAGAAGCTGCAGGGGCATGCCTAGTGCATGGGCAGCCTGCAGTGCAGGGTCGTTCATGTGGAAAAAAGGCTCTTCCAACATTCCCTTTTTTTTTCGCCGGAAAGGGCCAATGTACAAATCGCATTTGCTACCATATTGTCCATAGGCTTGAATCTAAGGACTCCGACTTTTGTTACACCTGCCCTTCTATTGATGTTCATCGATACAAAATAAATAAATAAATAAATAGGCTTCGGAGGAACAATTAAAGTTGCATTTGTAACATTTTAACTAGCTCGTAGCTTGAAATAACCAGTAAGTATTTGTACTCAATGCCGATCGATAGTGATTACAATAATGTTCTCAATAAAACCCCATCCAATATCTGATATTTATCTGCGCATAAGGTACGGTCTGGCCAGCTAGTACATCTCCCTTTGTTTACGAGAATCTTACAACGTCACACACTGGCATAGCCAGTGAGGGTGTTATTGTACACTTACTTTGATACTGTGTCTTACTTTGTTCTATGTTAATACAAAATCCAAACATATATTCTGAAAGTCTGCCACCACCAAAGTTTGAGGGGCTCAATATAAAACATTTTGACTTTACAACATGAAGACAATTTTAGACTAAGTAGAAAAGTGATTTTAATAATTTAAGAGGTTTTTTTTTTACACAAATTAATCAATACAGGGTTCTTTTTAGCTTCCTTAAATCAAGGCATTTATTACACAGGGAGGACCTTTTGTTTTGGTTTTACGACATACTTCCAAAGAACCCTAGTGATATAAGTTGTAACAACAGACACCAAATCAACATCTGGACACCTTCCCTCTACAACTTAGTTTAGTGTAAGAGTTGTCATTTTAACATAACCATTTAATATACATGATATAATAAACATATTGAATTAATTAATATCAACAAATATGTACTGCTCTAAAAGTATCATTTATTTAACTTTTATTTTCCGATGCAGAACAAACATGGAGATTTTGAAGATCACCTCCTGGATTGACCTGTTCAAATCATCGAAAGTCAACAGCTTGTACTCCCTTGAGCATTTTTCCCTTGTTTATTTCCTTGTTGAACTCAGTGAACTTTCCGTTGAGGGACCCACTACACCGCCACAAGCACACCACTGTGTGTTGTCTTCTTTTGGCCATTCTTCCCGGACAACATTGAATAGAATACTATAATTACCAGCCCCTTTTATCCCCGAAGGGGGTCTCGCCAAACCCTCCAGGAACCCAAATTAACTCTCCCCAAGTAATTAGCTGAGTTAGCTGCTAGCTCTAATGATGTGTACGTGATTTAGTGACCGCTTCATTGCTTTAGCGGGGCAGGCCCCAAAGGTCTAGAGCAGGCTTCGCTCCAAGATGAAGCATTTTAAAGGAGGCCTCAACGACAGCTTTAGTAAGTGTGTTGTTGATGGTGACAGAGACCATTGGGTTGTGGGGGGGAGCAAGATGACCTCATCCCCCACTTACTCCCTTAATGTATGGACCTTATGTACCTGAAATCAGTGCAAGACACTTTGGATAGAAGCATCTGCAGCTCAGAAACCATGGATCTATCTGGAATGACAAATCTTGCAAGAAATTGCATAAAAGTATTGAGTCCAATGTCTATTAAATCTGATTTGTTAAGATAAATGCATACACAACTTATACAAATAAAAACAAGGTAATTAGCCTCATTGTTATTATAAAACCATTAAACGTTTGGTGGCTCGCTTAAATTAATATATTAACTCAATTAGAATTCACTTGAAACAATTAAAAACAAAAAGTTTTAGGAGCTTCATGGAAAGTTTAGTCACTGCTCTGTCTCAAAACAATTAGGACTTTCCACTTAATTTACCAGGTTTCGAGGAGTAAATTTCAATTATAACTACCCTGTTAATCTTTTTAATTGGAATTTTTCGACTTACAAACCCACTGACTTTTTGTCACTGGGTTCAAGCAAAGAGGCATAACAATTCAGCTAATAATACATTTTCTAGGAGAAAATCGATTTTATCAAACTGCAACTCTCCCACAGCCAACAGTCCAATGAGAGAGCATTTGGGAGTCAAGAATCATGTACTAATTGGCATCTGGTGTCGTCTATTTGTAATTTATTTAGTCGGTACTGAAATTCACCTTCTGCTGCATCACGCATCACGCATTCTGTGTGTGTGTGTGTGTGTGTGTGTGTGTGTGTGTGTGTGTGTGTGTGTGTGTGTGTGTGTGTGTGTGTGTGTGTGTGTGTGTGAGTGTGTGTGTGTGAGTGTGTGTGTATTTGTTTGTTCCCTTCTTCACGCATCTTTACTGCTTGTTGTTTGTCCACATTTGAGCTTGCTGTCTGTTGAATGGAATCTTGTTCAAGGACACCTGGAGGGAGCAGACACTGGTGTTTGAACCCAGGAACATTTCACCGGGACTCCAACACCCTGGCCACTGCTCTATATCCTGCCCCTATCATAATATACCCTACATCTTTCGATAAAGGGCTAGTTACCTTATCGTTCATTACTCAACTTCTTTATAAACAGCGATTTGAATACCTTACATATTAGGTATTCAAAGTTTAAACTTAAGCTCTTTATACCTTTTCTGTATTCCCTACCCCTCTGTGATTTCTTCCTGTCCGTCCTCTGAGTTGAAATACATTCATATCTTTTGTAAACTCTAGAACAATTGTTAAACGATTAGAGGACAATAAGCCTCAATTGCAGAGTTTTATTCCGACAAGTTCATCTCCTGCATTCGCCCAAGAATCCTATATATCTACGTCGCTGCCATATTGGCGAGGCCAAGACTGTTAACTAATGCATTTATTTAGGGAAGCTGCTTTCTGATCTCATTGAGTCTTTATTTATATTCATATTTATTCATATTATAAATATTTGATATGATACTCATTTCAGGTACATGTCATTGAACTCTTCTTTTGTGCTCCATGTAGATCTTAAACCCTGGAATAAAACGACTCATTGAAATACTTTGAGAAATGTAAACATTGAGGGGCTTTTTATCCTGAAAACTGACATTGACGTATCACGGGCAATGGGCTGAAGCAGCCAATATAACATCTATATACAGTATATATGTCTATGCTTGTCATATCAGGGGTGAACACAGGTGCATCTCATGATGAAAATTACGGGCACTGGACTGCCCATAGACCTATAATTAACTTAATGAGCTACACCTGTTTTCACCCCTACTATAAAACCTCTGTGATACAGTCTTCTACATTTAATCAAAATAATGAATGCAAAACTATGAAAAAAACAGGGCCATTAAAGGGGTCATCCTATGAACCTGCCCTTGGTCCCCAGGAGGTGGACATACCACAAAACGGCGGGGCCCTTTTTATTGATTTTATTCCCTGCATTTTCTTTCATCCGGGCAGACCGCAGGTAGCATGGCTCCGCAGCTCATCGTGTATCCGTGGCACGTTGTGGTTCTCTGGCAGCCCACTCATCTCTGTGGTCTCCCTGAACCTAGAGCGCTTGGCCCTGGGCCGCCCGCCACCCTGCTGTCACCTCCGGGTTCACCGCGGATGCACATCGATGGCCCACCTGTATGCTCATCATCCGAAACACTGTGTTTGTGTGTGTGTGTCTGTGTTTATGCGTTTGCCTGTTTGTGTGTGTGTATGTGTGTGTGTGTGTGTGTGTGTGTGTGTGTGTGTGTGTGTGTGTGTGTGTGTGTGTGTGTGTGTGTGTGTGTGTGTGTGTGCGCGGCATGTGCTTGTGCATGCGTGTGTGTGTGTGTATGTGTGTGTGCGTGTGCATGTGTGTGTGTGTATTTGATGCATGCATGAGGGTGTGATACGGAAGATACATGAAGGTGTGTTGACCTCAGCGTCTTTGTTGTTTGTGAAGACTCACCCCTCATCCTCTCTGATCCTGCTGTTATGGATCAGTTATGAAGGCTTTAATGGTTACTGGATGATAACCTGCTATGTTATTATTGCTTCTGCGCAGAATACCCTATTCAATAAAGTGATGGTGGTATTCGTGAGTTAGTGAGCTAACGAAAACGTTCTTTGCTACTTAATGGGTTTTGATTTTAATGTTTTCTAAGGGACTTTTTATAGAAATGATTGTTTATTGTATTGTATTACCATTGTGCTAATGGCAATGCAATGGTAATAGGACTATGAAGATGATAATATTATCTAAAACATAATATCTAGCATTGACTACCAGATACCTTAACGCTATTGGTAGCACAACGACTACATTGACTTGACTTTCCTAGCACACTATCTCTACTCATCACACGAGCTTTGGCTACTTCGCTGTTCTGATTCTTAGACATAACAGTGAGGCCTCAGTCAGCCGAGTGTCCCCACTCATACTGCCTTGCCACCTTCCTCTTTTAGCCTCCTCTCCCTTCCTCTCCTTCTCCCGGGCGCACCGTGCAAGGTGTGCACAGGAGAGATGAGCTGCCAAACGCCTTCTCCCATGTCGCCGAGCACCTGCTCATTAAGACTACCAGAGGCACCCGACGGCCCACCGCCTCGCAAATCTTTCCCCAGGAATCGACTGCGGTCCCAAGCTGCATGGCTGCGTCTCGCTCAATGGAGCTCAGCGAACGTGGAGGAACAGCTGCCTGGACTCCACCTGATCAGCACTGGGTATATATATATATATATATATATATATATATATATATATATATATATATATATATTTATATATATATATCCAGCGCTGATCAGCACACCTGATCAGCGCTGGGTATATCTATATTTATATATCTAGCTCTGATCAGTCTATATATATGCACCATAGTGTGATGGAGATGTTGAGATAAGACTTTCAGTTTAACCCTGAAAGTGAATAAAACACATGGTTTCTCTATAGATGAATGTCTTAATCGACAACAACCTTGTCTCTGTGAATAATAACTTGGGCTTACAACGTTTGCTTATTGTCCATATATCCACCTGCTGAATGGAAGCATACCTTCCACCAATGACCACGACACAGGGATTGTTTGCTATGTTCTTGCAGTTCTGGTAAAAGGATAGCTTTGAAATCGAATCAATATGATTCTTGAATACTGTCTTGGTGTATTTCTTGTGAGATGTCGTCCCTACCACCATCTCCATCTTTACCACCGCCTCCCCCAACACCACCAAGAAGTTCTCCCTACATCACCAACTGCCATCAGCACATCCAATCCTAGAGTTAGCAGAGGAGAGCAGGTGGTAGTGGGACGGAGCTCATGTCCAGACACAGCCGAACAACTCAACCTGTACACGCATACCTGGCTCAATTTCATCTTGCATAAACACACACAAACACACATGGACAAACGTGTCACTTATTTTATAACAAGTGCACACACTTATGCACCAACCCACAGACACAGTCAATCACTAGATCTCTCCCTTTGTCTCTTAAACACATGCAGTCACCCTCTCTCTCTCTCTCTCTTAAAAACATTCTCATTCTCTCTCACACAGACTTGAGTGAGTCTCTCTCTCTCTCTCCCTCTCTCTCTCTCTCTCTCTCTCTCTCTCTCTCTCTCTCTCTCTCACTCACTCACTCACTCCTCACGCACACACACACACACACACACACACACACACACACACACACACACACACACACACACACACACACACACACACACACACACACACCAGGGAGATGCTGACTATTTGACCTTTCCTCCTGGTCTCCCGGTGGCCCTGGTACTGGGGCTCATTATGCTGCAGCAGCCAGCACACCATCAGGCTCCTCTCCCCCTCCAGGGAACCAGCAGCATCCAACTGTACCAACCCATCCTGTTGCCATGTCAACTCCTGCTCTCTGCGCACTGGTTGAAAGTCAACCTTTAAGGACCTCAGCCAAAACAAATAAACGGATCGTTTTTCTCGTAGGCAATCATCTATCTGGTAGCAACAGAAATAATCTATAAAATGTAAAGAGAGAAGGCAGAGACAGGTTCCAGGGGGCCTGTCTCAAGTAACAGGTTAGAATATGTTGAGGCTTAAACAAAAACTCTGACTCAAGCAAGCACTTCCCTGGACTGTCAGGATTTTTCATTAATTTGAACTAGGTCACTATGAAGCCATGTAGCCTTCGCCAGACTATGAATATTAGACACAAATAAAAATAACAAAACGTGTCTGATGTTCATAGCTGTAGTTTACTATACTGGCTATTGAAGTGACTCTGACCATGTATCAATTCGCATTATAAAACAATGCTGGTAGTTTCTCAATATGAATGTTGATCTTGGTTCAATCTCCGGTGGCTTTGTGCCGCAAACGTTGCGCACCAATTCAAACATACTATCGACGCAATGCTGAAACTAACAAAGTACTCACACGCCAAGGCAGAGTCGGCTGGACCCAGCCATGTCTGAGCTACGGTAACACTATACCCCTTTGCTTTGTGTGCAGTCTACAAGGAATGAGCTGCACTCCATAGTCCAACAAAGGAACATGCCATGATTCAGAAGTGTTGTGAAAATAAATCACTGCCTAATGCTAGGGCAGGCAATTTACTTTAGAAACATCCTCCTTACATCCCGACAGTATTCAACAAATCAAAAAAAAAAAAACTTCTGCCATCTGCTTGAACACGGTATCTGCACCCAATGCAAAGGACTGGCATCTTCCACAGGACAAGGCCGACCTATTGCTAAAGCTAGCAAGCTAGTCACATGTTTAGGGGGAGCGGCTTTGGAGGGATACCTGAAAAGAGAAGTCACATTTTATGGGCATGATACTGAAAAAACGATCCTACTCTGGCTGGTTTCTCCAAATGGCCTAAATATGTCATTTGTATTGCAAAGATGGCATTGTTTCAGGTGTCTATGTTAAGATAACTTGACATCAACAAAAACAACATGACCTGCGATATTGCAACCAATCGCCTTTTGGCACGCCATCGAAGTCCTAGAATCAGAGACGCAATGGTTTACACAACAGCGATTCTAGTGTGACGTAAAAAGGATGTGCTTTTTCTAAACAAAAATGGCTTGTGGACTGAGCATCCTTAGCGTTATTTTGGTAGCCGTGCACATATATGTACGGCTAGTATGCACTCTTCAAACACAAGAAACGTTGCTCATCATAATGACATTTTGATGAACATGTTCATGATGCCTAACGTAAGAATGACTGATTCGTGCAAGCAACATGTTCATGTTCGATGTGCAATCAGAAATACGATGGAGGAGAAATGAAAGAGAGACACATGACAACACTTAATCGCGTCACACCCCTGTCCCTGCATGCCGGTCCATCCTTTATGCACAGACGTCGATTCGGCGTTTGTGTATCATTTATACAGAAGGGCAGGTGAACACCCTGGAACATTCCTGGCTATAACAGTCTGTATTAAGGGGGCTAATGTCTTTGCTAAGACAACTTGGCACTAACCAAGACATTACAACATGTTTATTACTTTGTTTTGACAACTTAACATTAACCAAGACAACATGACCTGTCATGAACATGCCATCGAAGGCATGTTCAACATTATACAAATAAAAACAACGATTTAGCTTCATGTGTTAACTTACATTTAACTGTCACATGTGGTTGGTTAGGACATTGGCTGTCACAAGAACATTATAATTGGGTTATGATTATTTTCCATGACCTCAACTACATTGGTACAATTTTGACTTATCATTAGGATTTCATTAAATGTTATTACACTGTCAAAGGCTTTCACATACCTTAACAAGTTTCAAGAGAGTTTTTCCTTTTTTGATATTGCATAGCAAATGTTTCATTAAGAAAACGATGTATCTTAAGAGCAATGGTTTTGGATGTGACCATATCAAGTGGTTCCTTGCCATTATCTAAATCAAATTAGAATTCCAGCCGTGGGCGCTGTTATCTCGGAGCTAACCTGCTATCTAGCAGGTTTGCTCCAGGTTAAGCTCACAGCATGAGTGGCCATGGTAACTGAACTGAGATTAGTGTATGCTTGGTATCTCAAACTAAAAATTCTTCCAATCCCTGAATTCTGAATAGCCTACATATAAACAGTTAACGTGGAAATGCAGCTGGCTGAAATAGAGTCTTGGCCAGCTCACCTCCTCCAGGCTGGGGTTGCTTGATGGATATCTAGAGAGAAGAAAGTGAAAGAGAGAGAGCTGCTGATTGAAGCTAGCGTACACACTACAAACTAACAAACAAACAAGCAATTCAATAAACAAACGAGCAGCATCCCAATATATATGTTGTTTGCATTAGTCAAAGTCAGAGCCCAAGGTTTTACTGATCTTCTACTGCTATATAAGCAATAGAGCATGCTTACAATACTTTGTTGTTGATATGAAAAGACAGAACTTTACTAGGCTGAATGAAGTAAAGTCAACAGGCAGGGATATAAACTCTGACATGATCTGACTCACATAATACCAACGGTAACGGATTTGGCAGGATAATTTTAAGCCGGTTGGTTTACATAGTGGACATTTATGCTTGATTCATTTTTATTAGTAGACATTCTGTCTCTAGAAACATTGAGCAATGGTGGGAAAAGTATCCAAAGAATGGCTTGGCAAGTAAAAGCTTGTTCTACCCCCCCCACACACACACACACGCGCACACCACACACACACACACACACACACACACACACACACACACACACACCACACACACACACACACACACACACACACACACACACACACACACACATACAAACACACGCGCACACACACACACACACACACACACACACACACACACACACACACACACTGTTACGTTCACACACATAATGTGTGTGTGTATGTCTGTAAGTTCATCTGTGTATGTGCGCATGTGTGGGTGTGTGCTTTACGTTCCTATACGGACAAATGGGAGATTTTGCGCAGCTGCGCTGTTCTGGATTCCTTTCCTCCTGTAGGCTGGTTGTTCCCGCCGCGGCCTGACGTCGCCTATAAAGACCGCCCAGCCCAGAATGCAAGGGCGGGGGATTTGTTCCTGGTCCCGCACGCCACCGATCGTTCATGTGTGATTCGTGGTGATTCAAAGGTGATTCGTAACACACACACACACACACACACACACACACATACAAACACACGCGCACACACACACACACACACACACACACACACACACACACACACACACACACACACAGACAAGCACACACAGACATGCAAATGCACACGCACACACACACAAACACACACACACACACACACACACACACACACACACACACACACACACACACACACACACACACACACACATAATTAACCTCAGCACATATCCATACAAACACTGGCACACGCTCCAAAAGTGCTATGCACTTGTTAGTGCACTTTAACCTTTGACCATTCCAACATCGCCATGGCTGATCTACACTGGCGAAGCAGCCATCTCCCCAGGAACGTGCCAGACCTTATAAAATCATCACATTAGAGTAATTACAAGCTCACCAGAAATAATCAATCATCTGATATGCGATATCGGAGCAAGAGTTATTCTGGAATATTCTAGAATGCTCTCTCAGGAGACGGTGTGCATTTCAGCGAGTCAGAAACGTAATTAGCCCCTTAGCCCTGGGCAGCAGGAGATGGAGGCTGACCTCCCTCCACCGGAATGCCTGCAAGACTGTCACCGATACGGGCTCTGCTGTTCACACACACTAATGCACCACGATGGAAATTCATCATTTCAAAACAGGATGTGTGTGTCGGACAGCAAGAACATTTGAAAAAAGGAAAAGAGAAGAAGAAAAATAAAGGATCTCGGTGGTGGATTGTACGATTTGCATGTTGGAAGCCACTGGGTCTGACCTTAGAGATGGACTCTTGACTTGAGCGCAGAGCTTTAAATGGGGGTGCAACTGAGTGTACGAGCACCAGGGAACCAGGATGCGTGAAGTGTGGGAAGTAGAAGAACGACAAACATCATCTCATCATCTCAGCTTTGCTTAACTTTTAGGCTGCTAGTTAATACAACCTACATAAATAAAACATTCGATAAAATAAACAGTTCGGTTGACGCTTTTAGCCAAAGAGTCTTACATGGCCATGAGTGCATTATTATAGAGCAGTGCATTATTAGAATGGGTTTCTGCCAGTGGGAATTTAACCCCCAACCCCCGGCATTGTTAATGCCTGCTCTGCCAGTGAAGGCTACACAGTGGCTTAACCCTAAACCTAGTTCAGCACCCAGCATTAAACCTCACGGTTGTTGTTGTTGGGTTGCTGTAACACAACACTTTCTGAGGCTCATAACAAGTCACCATTTCAGAGATTCGGCTTACAGATAATGTTAACTTGGCATTAGCACCAAGCCAGCTATAAAACATCAAGGTATGTCTAAATGTATTTTGGTATGTCCTCGTAAAACAAACTAGGGTCTTTTTTTCTTTATCTTAATATGTCTTAAGAGAACATATTGCACTATTTAACTATTCTACTGAAGCTATTTGCTCCATTGATACTAAATTTCAGTCCTTAGTCAATCCGTTTACGAAATTGACACACAGAGCTTCTCCGGCACCATTATCAAACCCGCCATATTAGATAAACACTTGTGATTGGCTTGACCCGGGCCATGCCATCTAAAAATCTGTTTGAACCTGAGGGGGATAAGACCGACTGCCAGAGCAAATAAACATGAGCCTGCCGATTCGTCTTGTTCCAAGGCTACTTTTGCCCAGCCTGGAGCTATTACCTGGGCATGTGACTTCATATTTTGTTTCGCTCCAAGGATCAGTCTGGACCTCTAGCAGCCCAAATCGATTTCAGCGGGCGGGAGTCCCTTCAGCCAATCAGCGTTACACAAAATGTGACGTCATCACAAAGTGCTGTTCGGTCGCCACACTGGATAAAGAAGAAAGCCGAAAGCGCATACTTTTTTTTCTTTATCCCCAACACATAGTGAATGCAGTATCCAATGTTAATCTAATCTACTGGTGTGTGAATGCACACTCTGTACTCGTAAACTAAATTAGCATAGACGGCAACGAAGTAAGACATTGCGACCTAGATCCAAACAGACCTCAAAACGCAGAGTACTGCACACTTTAGGATCACATCGGTGCTTGATTTGATTACATGTAGAATGTAGAGACCCACTGTCTCACACTGTTCCTTTGACTATAAGTGGAACCAAAATAGACAAATCAAAGGTCTCTTTCTCTGACCAACATGATTCATATGATAGTTACATTTATTTTTAACTAAGTTTTAGTATTTAATAGTTAAGCAAATACCTGACATCAAAACACCAGACAGTTATTATGTTAAATGCATTATTGAGAAGGTAGGGGTTAATTGTCTAGCTCAAGGTACCTGGGCAGATTGGACACTGGGGTTTAAACTCACAACCTTTTGGCTTGGAGTCAAACAGCTTAACCTAATTAAAATGTATTGCCCTCCAGTAGAATTATCAAACAATGACCCAATTACTATAAGTATTTTTTGGACAGTTGTTATTCTTACTTTTATTCAAAGCCACATTGGGGATTGAACCCCAGACCTTTTCGGAGGTAGTCACAGATCAGGGGACTTTTGCTTGTCACTTTTGAGAAAAACCTCAATGCACTTTTATTCTAGACTGGTTGCACATTTTTATGTTTTTAATTAATTTTTATGTATCACCCCCTTTCAAACATAGTTAACTGTCACAGTTGAAGACAATGACGTTTCTAATGGGATCCAAAAGGATTTATGGAAACCGATTAAATCAAATGTATGGTATTGTTTCAGATAAACAAAACTGAGTATTATAGAGATGGAGAGGGAGAGAGCGAGAGAGACAGAGTGAAAGAAAGAGTCAATTTTGAGAGTCAGTGAGATATAGATGGATGTGTGTGTGTGTGTGTGTGTGTGTGTGTGTGTGTGTGTGTGTGTGCGTGTGCGTGTGTGCGTGTGTGTGTGTGTGTGTGTGTGTGTGTGTGTGTGCGCGTGCGTGTGTGCGTGTGACTATGTGTGACAGTGAACAGTAATTATGTCATAACAACAGTTGAGTTTAGATTGTATGATGTGTATGTGTTTAGATGTCCATTTGACTATACACACATGAGAGATTATTATCACGTTAGCATGATCCCTTCTGTATTGGAGAAAAATAAAGGCTGTGCTTGTTAAGAGCTGCACCGCTTCATCACAGGGTCAGGGACCCTTGGCTGAGTTGTAACGCCGCATTTAGCCAGGCGAGGCTCCGGAACACTCGCCCCTTTGTCTCGGGTTCGAGCTCGAGCGCGGGCTTCCCCTTGTCCATGACTTTTAATGTTCTTAGTTCAAAGACACAGTGTACCCAAAACCCATGTTTAAACTTGACCCCTTTTCATTTATCTTACGCGTGGTACTTTGAAGGCCCCAATATGGCTCTCATGGCCGTGCACGCGTCCAACCGACCGCCTTTCTTGCCGAGTTAACGCGCGGCTGAAGGACAACACAAGTAGGGAATGTCTACCGGGATACCGCGGTTGCGCGGACCGCTTTGAGGTCTCCTTCGTTGAAGAGCCTCGGAGAAAGAGAACTGGTGCAGAGAATCATTAGAGAGGGTTTGAGAGAACCGAGCAATCAGTCTTTCCCGCCTCGACCAGAGCCAGACCGTATCGATGCGCGCAGCCGCGTTAAAGCCTCTTGGCCAATCACCACAGCGGCGCTTCCGCCGGTGGTGCTGCCGTCACGCGCGCAGCGGAGAGCTTTGAGCGATTATCTTTCACTCTCGCGCTCCCTCCCGCCTATAATAAGATAGCAAAAAATGCCTTGGGTTCGACTCCCCTCCCAGCACTTACGGTTATGCACGCCCCGATGAGGGAATTCAGGAGCAGAAACTCAGCACAACACTGTGAGGTACTCACCTATTTATTATTTTTTTCATATATCCATGAGATTTGTGTTTGTTGTTTCAACACATTTTTGTGTCTTGCTCTTGTTGTGTTGTTTGTCTCGTTAGGCACTTATGTTATGTTGCCGTTATGCACGAATAGCATGAGATGATTAAAGGTTGATCGATGGATTGGATGATGCGAGGGTATGAAAGCAGTGCTGCAGTAAATATTATTCCTCTTTGTGTAACATGGGTAACGTACGAACATGGAAAATATCCACCCTGTTTGACACTTGTTTCATTACATTCATATTATCGTAGACTCAAATGAAAACTAATTCTCCAGTGGGGCTTTTTGTCAGACGACACTAATAACACAGCCTCTTCTTCTCTGGGTCTGCGTTTGTGCGTATGTGTGTGTATTGGGGGGGGGGGGGGGGGTTGTAATTGAACAACAGG
Source organism: Gadus morhua (assembly GCF_902167405.1). NCBI lineage: Eukaryota > Metazoa > Chordata > Actinopteri > Gadiformes > Gadidae > Gadus > Gadus morhua. Next base: position 18,955,102 of record NC_044067.1, on the reverse strand, counting down.
CAATTGCAATCAAGCAACAGCTGATTTTAATCAGGCGGCGGTGGTCAGGTGACTCCCATCGCCATGACACCTGATTGAAGTTGCTCGGTAAAGTTGAAGCAATTATTGTTGCCACCCAGACTATGAGCCAGCTAGTGGGGAACGCTCCAATCAAGAGAGACGCAGGAGGAATTATCAATGTCCCTGTGACACAAGGTGGTTATTCCACAAGGACTCAAAACTAGAGACACCTTTACTATTTTTATTATAGAGTGAGATAGACAGTGAGGTATGGGAGTGAGAGGACATGCAGCAAAGGACCTCGGGCATGAGGTGAACCCGGGTCGCTGTGGTCAGGACTAAGCCTTAAGGGTACTCGCTCTACCCCCGACATCTTCACTATTTCGTAGACTCTTTTCTCCCAAGGAACTTGAATGCGTGTGGGAGTTTAAGCGGGTTTAAGCAGCATCACCTAACCGAGTCTGATTGGCCTCTGGGGCCGAGTGAGGCTGCACACTTGTTGCACGTTGAGTTATCGGTGTGCACGTGTTAGACCAGCCATCTGCCCCCACACTTAGGGAGAGATATCTGTGTCATTTTCAACAAACCTTTACATTCTAACGATCTTAAAGCACCCCCAGTCTGCGTCCTCAAAGGACATCGCTACAGGGAGTTTTTAAATAAATGTCAGTGAGGATAAGGCGTCTTGCTCAAGGATGCCTACAGGTAAGACTGCGGTAACTGGGGATAGAACTCTGAACCTTTTGACATCCTGACAACCAGACTACTCCTGCCCCTCGCCTTACCCCAACCCCACCCCCACCCTTTTCTCTAGAATAACTGTTCCTCATCCTTCCTGTTCATCGCTTGCATCTCTGTTCAAGCGATGTTACCGTGTTGTGCTGAACAGCCTGCGCGTTGAGAGGAGCTGGGGATCGATAGGAAACCCAGCACAGATATAGTCCTATGGCGGTGATAGAGGAGCAAACGGCCTCCTTGAGACTGATCAACACCGCGGCTAAGAGCGTGTGTTGAGCCTGGCCCTTTACTGTTTGAAGATGTGCACTCTGAGAGATTGAAGCACAATCCCCGGGTTCAAACCGCCCACCCCAAGCCTCCCACCGACACCGGCTCAATGCTGGAGCGTGGGCTTCCCTGCAGGAACGCATTCGATCCTTGGTTTCTTCAGGGCACATTGCGGAGAATGCCAGGCACACCCCCAGCACCCAAACCCATCCTTACACAAACTCTGATCCTTCAAGGATCAACAGGGCTTCAAACCAATACAACTTTATTTACAGCCAAATTAAGTACAAAAGGGGGTTTGGGGTTTTCTTGCCCAGGGCCTACTATCCATCAAGTGTGTGTGTATGTGTTTGTGTCCCCACATATGTGTGTGCATGAGTGTGTGTGCATATTTGTGTGTGTTTATGTGTGTACATATGTGTATATGTATGAGTGTGTGTGTTTGTGTGTGTACATATGTTTGTACATGTATGAGTGTGTGTGTTGGGCGAAGGGGGCAATAACTATGGTGGGGCTTCTGGAAGCCATCTGTGTGGCTCCTTTGCCACTCTCTGGCTCGTTCTGGTATAAATAATGAGTTATTTTTCAGAGTGTGTGTGTGTACCTGTTTGTGTCCTCATATATGTGTGTGCATGAGCGTGTATGTGCATATCTATGTGTGTGTTTGTGTGTGTGCGTGCGTGTGTGTGTCGTTGTGTGTGCCAATGTTTTCTCTGTGCGGTGTGTGTGTGTGTACCTGCATGTGCGCCCCTAGAGGGGTCTTCCATTATGTTCCTATGAGTATGACCACTCACACACACAAGCGTAAAAGAAAGTGTGTTTTCCTACCTGTACTTGTACATATCTGTTCTGTCTATCACACTGTGGTATCTTGTGTGTAGGTGCGTGTGTGTGTGTTTGTGTGAGTCTGTGCACGTCTGTTTGTATGTGTGTGTGCATGTGTCTGTGCAGGGACGTCCTTAGGGGGGGGTAAATTAGGATGATTCCAGGGGCGCAGCACTGACGGGGGCGCCCCAGAGGACACTGGTGGTATTATTAAAACTATATGCAAAAACAAGAAAAAAATGTTTTATTTTTCGGATTAAATCGTCAAATTAAGGTGGTTTGTTTTGTTGTTTTTTTGTGCTTTGTTTCTCCATTTTTACAAAATCATTAGAAAGTCTTCACCCTATTATCACCCCTCTCATTTGTCATTATTTGGTACAGCCCAAGTCTTACGCTACTGCAGAGCAAAGTAGCAGCCAGGCAGATTGTGGTGAAGCAAGTGCAGACTGCTAGTGTCTTAAACTAGCAGTCTAAAGTCAGTTTGTGTGTATCCCGGTCGGTGAAATGAAGAAGTCTGGTTGTCAGGGGAGGAAAGAGAGGAAAGAGAGAGAGGAAAGAGCTCAAAGCGGTCGACAGTTCGTCACCCAGTTTTTTTTACCAAGGAAGGTATATTCCTTCCTCTACACTTTCCCAACAACCTGATAACAAGCCTAGCCTAGCAGCTAGCGCTACTGTAGCTAAAATAATGACAGCCTGCACTGGATGATAAAACTGAAAAGATTGTTTGCATTACCATTCACATGATATCCAATAGCCCACCTATCTACAAAAAGCCTACATTATTTTTACAAGTCGAGCAGACTATTTAATATCTCCCGTATGCAGGCGTTGCCAAGCGAGGTGGCCAATTAGCGTCTTCATAGGGTCAACGTCTTTCCTAGGTGTCAATTAACACTTTTTAACCTACACCCTCCAGCCAATCAGAATCGAGTATTCACTCAGACCATGGTATAAAAGGAGATAATGCAATGATTAACATTCCATACTGCTTGCCAGCATGATAATAACATTTATGTAAACAGATTTTTAATATTATGATTGGCTGCATTACAATATTAGCAGACATTAAACCAAGGATACTTACATTTTAGCTGACTTTTAAGTTTTAAATCAGCTAAAATTACAAGTAGTCTACCCTTAGATTAATAGCTGCTATTTATTGTAGGCTAATGCATCAAATCAAAACATACAAATACATATTTAGTCATGCCCAGCTCAATCCAATCAAATAGAATGTTGACAACATTGTTTAATATGTTCAGATAAT
>NC_044067.1:18944505-18947005 GCF_902167405.1 Gadus morhua | reverse complement strand
CCCGTGTCAGGTGAAGGAGGCGTCGTGTCAGAAGCAGGAGCACATCGAGGTGAAGCACCTTGGCCACTGTCAAGGTGAGGCGCACGCACACACACTCACATACACAAACACGCACGCACACACACACACACACACACACACACACACACACACACACACACACACACAGACACACACACACACACACACACAGACACACACACACACACAGACACACACACACACACACACACACAGACACACACACACACACACATACACACACACACACACACACACACACACAGTGTTATTTGAATATCTCTCTTACCATCAATGCACAAAGTCAATTCTGAATTTAATTCAAACAATGTAAAACATAATCCTCAAGCCCACGAATATTCACAAAGGCAGATTAATCATACTGATAGTGAGAATTTTTGCAAGGACACTTTGTAAGTGTTTTTTTTGTACTTTGATGAATATTTACATACAAAATAAAGTAAGAAGGGAATCAATTATCATTGGTTGGTTGAACTTCCTAAACGGCCGTATCTTGTACATTACTTTATTAGATCTTATGTAGGCCTTGCGGCTCACATTCCTGCTATTTTTAACAGGCAGTAAGACAGTTTGTGTGTGTATGTGTGTGTGTTAGGGGGTCCCTGATGTCTGGCTCTCACATGACATTGCCGTTTGGTGAAGAGACCTCTGTGTGTCGCGGGAGGACTCGTGTTTTCAGCGGGAGAATGTTAATGACTGTCCTCTATAACATCTGGTACGACATGAATCAAGGCTCCAATGTCCTCTGATTGTCACCAGTCAGACAACAGGGCCGGATGCACTCTGCCCTTTTATGTTTCTGTACTGTATGTGTGTGTGTGTGTGTGTGTGTGTGTGTGTGTGTGTGTGTGTGTGTGTGTGTGTGTGTGTGTGTGTGTGTGTGTGTGTGTGTGTGTGTGTGTGTGTGTGTGTGTGTGTTCTGTGTGTGTGTGTGTGTGTGTGTGTGTGTGTGTGTGTGTGTGTGTGTGTGTGTGTGTGTGTGTGTGTGTGTGTGTGTGTGTGTGTGTGTGTGTGTGTGTGTGTGTGTTCTGTGTGTGTGTGTGTGTGTGTGTGTGTGTGGGTGGGTGGGTTGGTGTGAGAATATGGATATCTTTTTGTGGGTGTGTGTGGGTCTCTGTGTGTGAGAGTACGGGTATGTTTGTATGTCTGTGTTTTGTGTGTGTGGTCAGATCCAAACTCTCTATCAGAAGCAACTATGTTACTTATAGTCTAGACCTAGAACTATATGGAGGCAGCGTTCACTGTGTACGTTCCTCTGGTACAGTTTGCCGGAGGCTGTTCTAATCAGGGAGTCAGCATCTGTCAATTTGTTTAACCAAAACTCTAGTTTCCCTCATAAAGCACTTTGTAGCGCTGTTTTGCAACGCTAAGCGCGATATGGATAAAGTTTGATTGATGGAACTATGTCGGAACGGCCCTGGCCACTGCCAGGGCCGGGGCTTTCCAGTGCCGCCGTTCATAATGATGTTTAAAATTTGTGTTTGTGTTGTTGATGTGTGTTAGTTGTGTGTGAGCGTGCGTGTAATTGTTGTTAGCGGGATTACCTCATGGTGTGCTGTGCTGTCAAGTCGCTCCACCAGATGCCCGCATGTTAGCCTCCGCGTTAGCTCGTTCACATCCACGCCGCACAACAATATCTACTTACTCTTTATCCCCCTGTTAGCAACACCCTGACACTCTACCCTCCTCCCTCCTCTGCTTCCTTTCTCTTTTGATTCTTCATCAGACACAGCCAAAAGCAGAGGAGAATTAATAGAATCAGGATGAGGAAATACAACAGAGAAATGTTAGCCCGCTTTGAATGGCAGATTTTTTGTGTATTGTTTTTTCAAAACCCGTTCTCCTGTTTGTTTATTTGCCTGGTTGTTTTCCAGGTTTGTGTTGTGTTGACCCTCCGCGCTCCAGTCATCATTCTCTGTCAATTCCAAATATTGACCTGGCTGGCCCGCCTGCTGCCCCAGGAATAGCATTTAGCAATTATCAGCTCTTTCAAAACCGAAACGGCGTGTAGGATACGGGCGCTCTGAGCTGGTGTTACAAGGCCGCGAACACTAACACTCGAGTTACACGCATGACTGAGCCGTGTCCTTGAGTCGCCTTCAGATTGATCTTATGTTCGCATGGGAGGGTGAATAACTGTAGTGTATTGAAATTAACATAGTGTTCCTTTATAGATGGATTTTTTTTTACGATTAAGCTGATGCAAAGATCTGATGATACCGTGTGATAACGGCGGCCTCCGTCTTTGTCACCGAAGAAGAACCACCCGGGACCACGATCGTTAAAAGTGCACGAGAATTGGAAGTGATCTAGGGGGGAGGGGGTGGGGACCCGTCAAAGGGTTGAATGGGAGCCTGCGGAGTTAACTTTGTGATCGCTATTTGTGTCTGCACTCACAAACTACACAAACTATACACCATGAACAGTACGCTAGGCTGAACCGAATTTTGTTCAGACC
>NC_044067.1:18939505-18942005 GCF_902167405.1 Gadus morhua | reverse complement strand
GTGTGTGTGTGCTTGCGTGCATATGTGTGTGTGTGTTTGTTTTATTTGTTTGTTTGTGTGCGTGTGTGTGTGTGTGCATGCGTACATTATTTTGTGTGTGTGTGTGTGTGTGTGTGTGCATGCGTACATGTTTTCGTGTGCGTGTGTCTGTGTGTGTGTGTGTGTGTGCGTTCCCAGCTGCCACTCAGGCTTCAGCGGGCCCCAGTGTGACAGTAAGGAGTACAACGTGATGTATGTGGTCCCCGGCTCAGGGAAGCTGCGCTACGTCCTCATCGCCTCCATCATTGGAGCGCTGCAGGTGGCCATCATCTGTGTGGTGGTGCTGTGCATTACCAGGTGGGCGCGCACACACACACACGTGCCCACACGCACACATGCACACCCGCACACACGGGAACGCATGCACACACACACGCGCGCGCGAAGCTGCACACACCCACACATTTACAGATACAAAGACTTATACCAATACATACACACACACGTATACAGATACACACACATATATATGTACACAAAAACACACACACCCAGTGACCCATACATACGAACACGATGCACACGTCACTTAAACAATACAAGCTTTCAAACAAACCCACATAAAACGGATACTTAAGGACACATAACTGTTATTACGCACCGTCTGGCACTATAACCTCTACTGTCATCATGCAAACACAGATCTTCCCAGAACACACACCAAACTCCCTCTGTATTCCATACGCACACGTGCATATAGAGACAGCGAATGCAGTTACATTCCTGTACCAGCAGGTGACAGTAAAGGGCAACAGTATAAATGCTGTTTCTCAGTCTCCAGGCGGTGCCCCAGGATAGCCTGAGGCGGTTTGTGTAGACAGTTTTGTGTGGAACCATGTTTACGCTAATTTATTGAAAACGTTACCTTAAAAAAAACAGCCCAAACACCAAAAAACAACTAACTTTGTAAATGGATAGTGGTGTAGAATAATGTTAAGAACCCCAAACCATACCTGCCCCTACCCCTAACCATATACCCCCAACCCCATACCCCTAACCCCCAACCCCATGCCCCCTACCTAACGCTTTTTGTACCTCTCCAAACAGGAAGTGCCCGCGGACCAATCGCATCAACCGCCAGAAGCAGAACAACGTGCACTACAGCACGGAGAACACCATGCGCGCCTCGACGCGGCTCATCTGACTGGACGGCTCACATGCACACACACACACGCACACACAGACACACGGACACGAGACGCACGCGCACACGGACACGGCGAGGAGGGTGAAGACGAATCAAGACCACCCTCCGCCCCCTCCCCCCCACCCCCTCCCTGCCTTTCACCTCGTCTGGGCCTTAGATGTACTTTTCCCCCCTCCCTCTCTCTCAAGTCAAGTCAACCCAATAGAGGTTTATTAGGAGCCCCCCCCCCCCCCCCCCCGAACCTCCTCTCTCTTCTTTCTGGGCTGTCGTACCTTTCGTATCAGAACAACAAGCGGGCGGGGGAGGGGCTGTAGCGGGGCGGAGCTCCGCAGCGGCTGACCTCACATCCGGGTGACATCATCAACAGTCGCCAAGCACCTTGAGACGCCCCTCCCCCCCGCCCCCCCAAGCCTCGCCCATCACCGTCATACCCACCCACCTCACCCTGTCCACCCAGGGCTTCCAGAAATACTGAACTATGGGATCCTGGGAAGGAAGTGAGGGAGAGGAGAGGGGGGGGGGGGAGGATTCTGAATTAGATAAGCGTGTTTTCAATGTGTGTGTGTGTGTGTGTGTGTGTGTGTGTGTGTGTGTGTGTGTGTGTGTGTGTGTGTGTGTGTGTGTGTGTGTGTGTGTGTTTGCGTGTGAGTGCACGGAAATGTTTGCACGTGTGTGTGTGTATGTGTGTGTGTGTGTGTGTGTGTGTGTGTGTGTGTGTGTGTGTGTGTGTGTGTGTGATGGCCATAGGGGTGTTACAGTAGAAGCAGGTTGATTGTTCATTCACAGACGAGTGCGGACACGTTCATTGAGGTAGTTCAAAGAGTGGGAGTGTTTGCGTGTTTGAACGTGGGTGTATGCTTGTGTGTGTGTGTGTGTGTGTGTGTGTGTGTGTGTGTGTGTGTGTGTGTGTGTGTGTGTGTGTGTGTGTGTGTGTGTGTGTGTGTGTGTGTGTGTGTGTGTGTGTGTGTGGATAAGAGGGGGTGGGGGGGGGGCCACACGTGATGCCTTGCACCTTGTGTTTAGAAGACCCTTGACGGGGGGCCCAGTGATGTTAGCCGGCCCTCTGTCTGCTTAGAGCAAGAGGAGTGAACTATACTGGGTTCTATTTCCAATAGTTATTACATTGTCTTGATGGGGTCTTTTTTCTGTAAATGTAAATAAATAATTTATATCACGAAATGTAACAACCCGCCTCTTGTCTTTTTCCTTCTTTGAATTCCAGTGGGGTTTCCATAAGGCTCTGTGGAGAACTATGGGTTCATGTCCTTAACAGGTTTTAAGATCATAAGACATGAATAGACCTTTCCTCAGAGT
>NC_044067.1:18932005-18934505 GCF_902167405.1 Gadus morhua | reverse complement strand
ACACACACACACACACACACACACACACACACCACAAATCACTTTAAACTATACCCATTCACAGGTACAATCCAAAATCATAAACACCAATTTGAGGAATGTCTTCGGATTGGTCCATTAACTTCGAAATTGATAGGTTCCATTGAACACAAGCGTTCCAAGCACATGAAACACACACACAAACACAACGCACTCACAGAGACACACACCTGCAGCCATCCATGTAATAATGGACCAAAACCATGAACCAAACAAGTGTGTGTGCGTGTGTGTGTGTGTGTGTGTGTGTGTGTGTGTGTGTGTGTGTGTGTGTGTGTGTGTGTGTGTGTGTGTGTGTGTGTGTGTGTGTGTGTGTGTGTGTGTGTGTGTGTGTGTGTACGACACACTGCAAAGGTGGTCATTTAAACACACATCTGTTTCAGGGGTGGCACGCGGCGGCGGCTGGGCCTTTGATGTAGCGAGGAGAGGTTGATAGGCTTCCTTAGGCCCCCCCCCCCTCGGCCAGGGCCCACTCAGACTGCAGGTCTGTGCGGGGCAGACCGCTCACATCACAGCTGGGCTACTCAACTGTGTCATCATGAGGTGTGTGTGTGACCACCTGCGACCGCAGTTGTGGTGTTTTGGGGTAATCACCCATGCCAGACTGTCATTTAGCCGCTCAGGGGCCCGATGTGGCGGCCATGACGCCTGCTGATGCAACATCATCGAGCAGAGGAGGAAGTATCAGGAAGTATCAGGATGTCAGGAAAAATTATTCTGGTAAAAAAAGAGATAGGGTCAATTACAAGCCGTGTGTGTGTGTGTGTGTGTGTGTGTGTGTGTGTGTGTGTGTGTGTGTGTGTGTGTGTGTGTGTGTGTGTGTGTGTGTGCGTGTGCGTGTCTATGTGTGTGTGTCCCATTCCAACAGTGAATGTGCTGTAATCATAGGTGGCATGAGGTGCAGCAGTTCAGCGCGTCCTCAAGTCTAGCAGGTCCTCTTCATGTGAGAGACAAAAATTGTTGGGTCCCGGCAGAAGCCTTACGCCGTGTGTGTGTGTGTGTGTGTGTGTGTGTGTATGTGTGTGTGTGTGTGTGTGTGTGTGTGTGTGTGTGTGTGTGTGTGTGTGTGTGTGCGTGTGCGTGTGCGTTTGCGTGTCTATGTGTGTGTCCCATTCCGACATCTATGTCAGGAAGCTAAACTTTGAAAAATGCCTATCCCATTAGTATTTCTATAGCTATTGACATCTGCCTTAAGTCTAACAGAAACAACTAAACTTGACCTACTAGTATTCAGCTATGATTTGGACTGTTTTTCTTTATTCATATCCTCGTCATTTTAAAAGTCATGCCTGATCTTGCTGAAGCAACTTTTCCAAACAAGTCGTTGCCTTTTTTCTTGTCATTTGAAAAGGGACTAAGTAGCTTGGAAGAATGAATATAGGCCATTCCAAACCAGTTCATCTGCCTTTGGATGAATACAGGGTGGCACCAAAATGCAAAACATTTGCAAATATCCCAACCTCACATCACATGGCTTTGGGTCCTTTTGTTTGAAATATTCAAAGTCGGGTTTGCTAGCGCATTAGCTGTTGTTGCTACAGGTGGCAGGCTAAACTGTGGGACGTTAGCCAGTTTATAGAATGGGCTGCTACACTCCTGGCCTTTCTCCACACAATACCAGCTCCCCATCCCCTAGAAAGCATTTCGATTCAATCAATACGACCTGCAGGGACATGTTGATCCAATAGGCCTATAGGCGCGGGTTGAACACTCCTGAGACGGATACACCCGGTTATTTACGGATTTTCGCAGCGTCGGAGGGTGATGTTATTCGGTAACTTCAACTCCATGACATTTTGTATAATGATTCAAATGTTGAGATGTTCAAGTTATGTGTAATAACTTTAATCACAGGTTAAATCAAACAATTGTGTGTGTGTGTGTGTGTGTGTGTGTGTGTGTGTGTGTGTGTGTGTGTGTGTGGAACACACACACATACACCAAGGAGGCTGACCACCTGAAGGAATATAACAAGGAAAATGTCATACACAGAATCAGCAGACATTTGGGATCAGGGAATATACAGTGTCCGGGATGGGATGGATGGATCAAAAAAGAGGGAGATGAAGTAGAAAGAATGACAGGATGGGAGTGCCTGTCCCTCCACTCCGATCCTCAGGGCAGATATGGGAAAGGTCGAGGTTCAAGCACTGAGGTCGTCCGAGGTCGGCTTAACACAGGCGGAAGAAAGAGCTGTGATTACATCCACCAACAACATGGTCTTATCTAGTAGACCGCACTGAATCCTTTGATTTAGCATTTTTCTTTCCTCAGATGCAAGACAAAGATAATCTGTTTGGACAAGTTTGTAAGTAAAGACTTTATCTAGGCCATTTGAGGCTGATGGTATTGAAAGATGATGGTTTGCCGGGAATGTCCCATTCCTAAAAATTACCGAGAGGTGACAGACGACAATACCTTCGTGGACTCCTAGAGTGAATTGCAATGCTTGTGGACTGTC